>NC_083616.1:27230365-27247865 GCF_963584025.1 Labrus mixtus
GAGTCAAACAGTGAAGTCACATTGTAGCTCGATGTGCTGTGAAATGGAGATGAAGCTTGTTACCAACAATGTGCTCTTCTGTTTGTGTACATTTACAGTTTCTGAGCTCTACATTAAACATATAAAAGACACTGAGAGTCATTTCTTCAAGTGTGCAACAATAGCTGGTGTGCATCATGTGTGAGGTTCACATCACAGATATTCTCAGGGATTAAAACATTGATTTGGATGTAAATAAGGAGACCGCTCTGAATACAATGACGTCAAAATAGAGGTATCAAAAAATTCCTCCCCAAAAAGCCCCACAAAGTCTTCAGACCAACCACATCGCAGTGAGCTAGATTTAATAAAAAATAAACAAATAGTTTGACACAGTGACAGTTGATAAGAGGTAAACAGTGCAGAATTACATCGCAAAAAAATGAATCTGAAAATGTGAATTATGAGCGTCCATGTAATACAACACACTAATGGTCACCAAAATGCACAGAAATGACATCATCAGACAATAAATGATGAATGAAAGAAGTTGTAAAGTGAATTTGAGGTACATATTTCATGCTCGCTGTTAAGTGTGACCTCAGCTCAGTCACTGAATTTTAAAAATGTCTGCCATGTTGGTGGATGCACAGGTTGGCATTTTGATAAAACTTAGATGTAAAAAAACGTCTAAAAACAATTCCACATCTCACTGTTTTCTTTATAATCAGTTTCTGACCCCTCATCCCCTCCTTCTCTCTACTAAGCTTCTCTTTGCTCTTCATCCTCTCTCTATCTGCCTTCAGTTTGAATTCTTCTCTCCGGTTCTCCTTTTTCTTCTTCTGTCCTGTCGATCCAGAGCCTCCTATATTCGATGGCTCCTCCCGATTCTCTTTCTCAGTTTTTGTCTCTTTCTCGTCTTCATCACTCGCTGCCTCTTGCTGTGTCTCTTCCTTCTCCATCTTCTGATCAGTGTTGATGTTTTGGGGCTGCACCTCTTTCTGTCCTCTACCAAAAGCCTCCTTACTCTGTCCCTCTGTAGCTGATTTAAATTGAAATGGTGTATTTAGTGGTTCAATACTTTGTATGACATTTGGTTGAGATTAATCAGTCTCCATGTCCTCCTCCTGCTGCAGGTCCTCCTGACCCTCCACTCCTCTCTCTCTCATTTCTTTATTCATGTCTGAATGTTGCAGCATCAGCTGTTGTTCTCCTCCTTTGGATTCTGATGTTTTCTTCATGCGCTTCCTTGGGATTTCATATGTGTCAGCTTCTTTATCAGTTACAGACTCCTGTTTCTCTCCGTCTGTCCACTCAACTTTTATCTCCTCTGTGATTCCTTTAGCTGTTGTCTGAGCTTCTTGTCTGACTGCTTCTTCTCTTCTTCTTCTTTGGTTTTCTTTCCCGTCAGCCTTCCTTTGGGTTTCATCAACAGAAGCTTTTCTGTCAGTCTCTAAACTCTCCTCCCCTCTTCCATTATCCTCCACCATTACCCCCTCTTTAGATTCCTCTCTTTGCTCTCTGACTTTTACCTTTACATCCAGTTGTTGCTCTGCCTGCTTTTCTTCTTCTACTCCTCTAATTTGGTTTAGTATCTCCACAGACTTCCTTTGAGTTGTATCATTGTCCTCTTGTAGACCAGCTTCCTGCCTCTCTTCTTGTCTTTGTTTAATCTCAACCCCTACACCCTCTTTTGATTCTGCTGGCTGGTATTTGGTTTCGTCCTGATCTGGTTCAGATTTTTCTCCCTGGTGTTTTTCTGTCTGAAGGTCTTTGTCTGCTAAAACCTCTTGGTTCTTTCTTCCTGTTTCATCTTGATGTTTTTCAGGGTCTGACCTCTCTGTACCTTCCATATTAGCTGACACCTTGTTCCCCACTCATCCTTCTTTTCTTCTGTCTTTTTCACATCCTCACTGCTTTGCTTCTTTTGCTTCTCTGCTTCCTCTTCTGTCATTGTAGTAATGTTCAACTGGTTCCCCTCTTGGTTTCTTTCTTCTCTATCCTCAGGTTCTGTCTGAATCCTCTCCTGTTTCCTGTCTTCTAAAAGAGGCTGGTCCTGAATTCCCCTTCGTTGGTTGATCATGTCATCCTTAGGTTTTCTTTTCATTTCTAACTGAAGCTTCTCTTTGCTCTTCATCCTCTTCTTACTTGTCTTCAGTTTGAATTCTTCTCTCCGGTTCTCCTTTTTCTTCTTCTGTCCTGTCGATCCAGAGCCTCCTATATTCGATGGCTCCTCCTGATTCTCTTTCTCAGTTTTTGTCTCTTTCTCGTCTTCATCACTCACTGCCTCTTGCTGTGTCTCTTCCTTCTCCATCTTCTGATCAGTGTTGATGTTTTGGGGCTGCACCTCTTTCTGTCCTCTACCAAAAGCCTCCTTATTCTGCCCCTCTGTAGCTGATTCATATTGAAATGGTGTATTTAGTGGTTCAATACTTTGTATGACATTTGGTTGAGGTTGATCAGTCTTCATGTCCTCCTCCTGCTGCAGGTCCTCCTGACCCTCCACTCCTCTCTCTCTCATTTCTTTATTCATGTCTGAATGTTGCAGCATCAGCTGTTGTTCTCCTCCTTTGGATTCTGATGTTATCTTCTTGTGCTTCTTTTGGGTTTCATCTGTGTCAGCTTCTTTATCAGTTACAGACTCCTGTTTCTCTCCGTCTGTCCACTCAACTTTTATCTCCTCTGTGATTCCTTTAGCTGTTGTCTGAGCTTCTTGTCTGACTGCTTCTTCTCTTCTTTGGTTTTCTTTCCCGTCAGCCTTCCTTTGGGTTTCATCAACAGAAGCTTTTCTGTCAGTCTCTAAACTCTCCTCCCCTCTTCCATTATCCTCCACCATTACCCCCTCTTTAGATTCCTCTCTTTGCTCTCTGACTTTTACCTTTACATCCAGTTGTTGCTCTGCCTGCTTTTCTTCTTCTACTCCTCTAATTTGGTTTAGTATCTCCACAGACTTCCTTTGAGTTGTATCATTGTCCTCTTGTAGACCAGCTTCCTGCCTCTCTTCTTGTCTTTGTTTAATCTCAACCCCTACACCCTCTTTTGATTCTGCTGGCTGGTATTTGGTTTCATCCTGATCTGGTTCAGGTTCAGACTTTCTATCTGCCTTCAGTTCGATTTCTTCTCTGTGGTTCTCCTTTTTCTTCTTCTGTCCTGTCGATCCAGAGCCTCCTATATTTGATGGCTCCTCCCGATTCTCTTTCTCAGTTTTTGTCTCTTTCTTGTCTTCATCACTCACTGCCTCTTGCTGTGTCTCTTTCCTCTTCATCTTCTGATCAGTGTTGATGTGTTTTATTTGTATTGAATGTCCTGAATCGTCTCTAACTGGTTTCACTGTCTCCTGTTCACTCTCGTCTCCGTAATTTGTTTCTCGTCTTTGTCCCTCATCTTCAGTCTCACTCTTTTCTCCTGTTTTGTCAGGATTGTTCTCGTCTTTAACTGAAATGAGGTGAAGTCTTTCTTCTTCTTTTTCATTCACAACCTTAAATCCTGTTTTATCACTTTTAGATGTGACTAGCTTTTCTTGCTCAGAGTGTTCACTTCCATCCTCACTTCTCGTCTTCTTGTTTTCTGTGAAGACACAAAAGATGGAGAAACTGGTGAAGTTTGTGAATAAAACCTGGCCTCATCATAAATGGATGTATGCAAATGAAACTAAAACTAAATGCTAATCACTTCTTGAACTCTAGTCTCATCAATACATCATCAAACGTCTGCATGACTTTAGGATTCTTACTATCAGAAGACTGACAGTTTGTCACTTACTGGATTTCTTTTGTCTCCGTCTCCACACAACAAAGATGATCACAGGAATGAACAGCAAAGCAGCACAGCCAATCACAGCACCGATAACAACATGCTGAGTGCCAGGAGGACTGGGAGGACTGGGAGGAACGGGAGTAGGGACCACAAAGAAATGATCTGAAATAGAAGTAAATATTGTTTGTATTTACTGTTTATCTTAATAATTACATCATTAAATAATGAATGACTTATATTTACCTGGAATAGTGAGGTGCTTCTCTCTGGTCTGGTTGATCTTCCTCTGTGTGACTCTACAGGTGAACTTCCTCCCATGTCTCTTCTCCACAGTCACTCTGCTGCTGACAGTGTAGAGACCATCAGGACCTCTGACTGTCTCAGTGGGTTCAGCAGAGAGGAGGTTTCCCTCGCCGTCCAGCCAAAACATCTCTGGCTCTGGATACCAGTCTGCAGACTCACACTCTAACAACACTCCATTGTTGTTTTTGGTCATCTGAAGAACAGGTGAGGAGACAGAACCTATAGAGGAGAGAATTCTTACATCAGATATGTGGCGTTGAAGTCTGATACGTCATCAGGAACGCCCCTCTGAAGTCAGAATTCCGACCTGGAAACTCAGAGAACCTTCAGTAGCTCAAGTTAAATCCAACTTGGCTGCTACGTGCATCAACAGTAACATTTAAGCTGTTTAAGCTTTGTTGGAGCCAAATGATGCGTTTGTTTTGTGTCATGCTATTTTCCTTGTGGTTGTGTGTGTTGGCCCTCTACTGGGCACTATGTGTAGCCTGGGCAATAAAGCAACGCTCCAGGTGAGGTGGGACAGGTGATTGAATGGAGGCAAACAGTTTCTCTGCCGTGTCAGCCTGTCGGAGTTAAACGCATCCAACACAGATTTGTTTGTTTTATTTATAGACGTAGTGGTTCGTCATGTTTTCCTTTATTGATAAGAAGTATTTAAAAATAAATGGATTGAAAAATCCAAATCACATCATCAATGGACTGTGTTCATTTCAAGCTTCCACATTCATCCCTCAAGTGACTTTTCTAAACAATATTGGGTTTGTTAAAATTGGTCACTACAAGCTTTTTGAGTAATTTAGTCAATCACACTGATTGTATTGTGAACATGTTGTCATGTTGTTTCTGTGTGCAAACTATCACGTCGTGTGTCGTTATCGTCTGGACAGATAAACACTTTGAAAGCACCAATGAAAGATTTGGATGCACATATTCTTTCTAACATATTCCTCTCTCATCAGCAACAAATCCATGACCGCTGCATGAACATTTATTAAATAATCATAAAAACATGTCCTCTTACCTACAACAAGCTGAACAGTTGAGGTTTTTGACAATGTAGGCAGGAAGCATTTGTATCCTCCCTCATCAGAGACTTTAACTTTGGAGAGTTTCAGTGAGATGTTTCCCTTCTCCAGCTCATCGATGAACACTGATGTTCTTCCACTGAAGGACGGATGTTTTTTAGTCTTCAGTTCTTCGCCATGACGCCACACCAGGACAAATCTGGGGTTCAGGTCAGGTCTCGCCCACTCCACAGTGATTTCAAAAGCATTCATGACGGGGTCCAGGTGACATGGCAGAATAACGTCTTCACCCACCAATGAAACTACTGGCTGAGATGGAACGATCACCTCAGACTGAGCTGCAAACAAACAGGGATTCATTTTTTATTCCTACAGTAAATGTGAGCCATATGGTGTCATTAGAAGGACAAACTTAAACTTCAGTAATTTAAATAACTCTTCATGTCAACATGAACCACACTGTTTGTAATGTTTGCAACTTACCTCTACATGAGTTCATCAGGGCGAGGAAGACAACAGTGTAGAACACCAGGTCAGTGAAGGCACCATGCTGATAGTGAAGGGACCGTCTGTTGGAAACGTGAATCATCCTGGAGCTCTGAAAAGTCAAATACAGCATGATAAAACATTAAAAAAGACGATACTGAGGAGCACTTAAAAAGCCTCTTGCAGGTCAGAGACCACAGTTAATCAAACTGTAGGTAAATAAATGAACGTCAGTATGTGGTGATGGTGACCTCAAAGCCCTCAAGTTAATTTATTAGAATGGTTTATAAACATGATTTTGAAGGGTTGACTTGTTTAGGTTGTCAGAACAGAAATCTGTTTCTGGGTCTCTGAGACTCCACATGTGTTTTAATCATCTTTCTCAAAGTCTGTGATGTGATACGACCTCGTGTGCAAAACTTACCTCTGTGAATTTCTACATTTTCTTATCAAATCATAAACAAGAACATTTGAATTAGTCTTGTTGCACTTTTAAAAAGTTTGTTCAAACCAGCTTGAGAATCAATAACCCTTAATTAGCTACTAGTGAGTATTTTTAACTGCTCAGTTTGTAAGAAGTTGTTTATAATTCATATTAGTGGAACAAATAAACTGGACACTGAGTGTACATTCAGTTAAATATCATCAACGGACACATTTCTGCTTTAAAGGCTTTATATTTGATGTTTCACACTTAAATAGAAATGAAGTTTATCCTCTGAAAATAACTCTGTGAGTCATGACTGTCTATAATGGGTGTAACACCCGAGTCCCACTGTCTGTGATGTTTCCAGAGTTTTCAGAGTCCTATCTTCAGTTTGTTTACATCGTCCGGACGGCCGGCTGACTCCTCCCCTCACGTATAAAAGTTGTTTAATTGAGGGACTAGAGAAAAGAAGAATAACATACTGTACTCACTGATTAACTGTGTTTCTAGATCACGCTCATTTCAGGTAAATTTACATGCAGTGTGAAGATGCATAATAAAGATCGCTAGCATTAGCATGCTAACACAACAATGCAGCGCGAGTTGTTTTGGTTTCATGCTGGTGTTCAAGGGCGACATCTGCTGGATCATAAAATCACATATAAAGCCTTTAATAATCATATTTCATCAAAGTTTAGCTGCAGAACAGCTCAGAGAAGAGGGTCCATCTTTTCAAACACAAACAAACTGAGTTAAACATCCATTGCACTCACCGAAGATCTTTGGGGGCTCATTGCATTTAAAGCAGTGGTTCTCAAACTTTTTAGACTGCGTACCACCTCCGAAAATATTTGGCTCTCCAAGTACCACCATTACGGTAGACGTTAAAATACACTGTAAGCCTATTTCTACACACATTTTACGCAGGAGGCGAATATATTAAAACCTCAAAAAATAAATATATAAAGTGCAGCACAATAAAAATGACAACTTTATACCAACAACCTGTTTGAGAAAATTTAATCTCCAATGTTTCCCACACAAAGACGATACATAGGCCCAAGTATATTTCCGACCTGTTCTTATTTAATTTTTCATTTATCCATAAAATTGAAGCATGCCTGAGAGAGCGCACGAGAGAGTGCAGGCGCGCGTTCCGCAGGCTCCGTGCAACCAGAGCCGCTGTATTATAAGGCTCTGTGTTCAACATAGAAAAATTGCCCCCAAAAAATCCCTCTTGAATCCTGCGGAGTGTTAAGACAGCACAAGAGAGCAGAATCACATGAGCTTCAGAGCAAGAGAGAGAGAGAGAGAGAGAGAGAGAGAGGGAGAGAAAGGGGGAGCAATAAGTTCTGCTGTCCGTACATGCATCAAAACTGAAGCTTCTCCTGGCTCCGTTTTTAAAATGTTAATGTACAGCTGCTTGCTGCCAATTCTGTGCTGAACTCTAATAAACAACAGAATATCTGTTAATGTAGGTCTACAGCTGCTTGCTGATGTTTCAGTACTGAACTATAACGGAATATTGAGTGGAACTTTTCTAAACGTGAGGCGTATTCCTGTAGTTGTTTATGTCTGTGTACGTTCGAGCATAAACTGAGCAGATTAAAATTGTTTGTTGCAAAATTAATTTAGAGGGGAAAACACATTTGATATAAATACAACCCAATAGATACAAGACAGATAAGATAAGAGTATGATAAAAAAAAATGTTGTTTTATGCTGAACATTTATTTTTTTTATATTGTGGAGATTTCTTTGCGTACCACCGGTGGTACGGGTACCATAGTTTGAGAACCACTGATTTAAAGACACACACACCAAAACGGAGCGTTCTGAGAGAGCTGGTTTATACAGGGTCACAAACCTCCTCTGGTGCTTGATTCATGTTATATTTTGACCAAAGCACAGCACAGATGTTTCATTTAGACCACAGGGGGACTGTTTGAAAAGGTGGAGAAGGGGGATGATATGTCCTCTTTAAACACAAGCTAGATGCCATGCATACATGTTTCTAGCTGTGGCTAATTTGAAACCCCTGTCCCTTTCTAAGTTTTGAGATAAATCCTCAGGAGGTGTGAGCATGAATGTCTGTATGACCCTCTCTGTATTAATTATTAACAAGTCCTTCTGTGTCCTTCACTCTGCACGTTTTAAACAAACAGTTTAGTTTCACTTTCATTTGCAAAGAAAAATCAGCGATAAAGTGAATTTAACAATATTCATACATAAACAGACAGTTTGTCATTAGGTAAACTTAAATGTTTTATATAAAGACAGTTTTAAACAATGAAGGCTCAGCAGGAAGTTCACCACCTCTCTGTCCCCACACTGTTAAAGTTTGTCCCGGTTACCGACGGAGTAAAAGACTAAAATCAAACCAGCTGCTGGTTATAGTCGGAGGTATTTGGTTTGAATATATTGACTCATTAAATACAAATAATATGACTAAAGGCTACATGTATTTTAAACTTAATGTTGTCCCATAAACACATCATGGGAGCATCTGTCCCTAAGAAAACAAAAAGTCTAGTCTACGTGTTTAATCTTTAAACAAAGAGAAATTGTTTTTCAGCGTGTTATAAACCCAAAATGAACAAAATTAATTCAAACATATTCATACCTGTTGGATCGTTGTGGAAGTCTACCGAGGACTCTGATGGGTGAAAGTCTGATAAAAAGAGATAAGCAGATCCTCAGATCACCTGTAATAAAAAGGTGTGTTCACGTTTCATCGGCTTTATGAGCTTCAGTGGACGTGACCGTTCATACCGTTCAATGAAGGATTAAAGGATTCAGAACTTCGGTAAAGTTAGAAAGATATTCACAGATTCAGCTTTCAATCACAGTAATGTAGACTGCTGGTGTTATGTCGAGAAATGCACCCCTCGCGGAAGTGTCGGAAAAACGGTATCATATTTCTGCGGGCAGATCTGTGACGACAAAGTAGACTATGTGCAGTTTACACTTGATACACGTAAAGTGTCCTTATTGTTCTGACCTGCAAACACTGTTTGACTCTAATGTGTTTGTAGAGGAAATGTAAAGATGGATGTAAAATCCATCAGTGTAGAAATTGTGTCCTGAAAGGTGCGCATGCAATTCTCTCCACAACACCTCTTGTGGCTCGAATGCACCAAGACAGTCTAAACCAGTGATTCTCAACTGTAGGGTCGGGACCCAAAGGTGGGTCGGGAGCTGTTTTCAGTGGGTCATGTTCCTGGAAAAAACCTGTTCTCGAACAGTCTGTCAAGCGCTTTTTTTGAAAAATGTTTGTTTATATCTTCCGTCAGGAGTTTTGCATCGTCTGAGCTATAACATTTGATTGAAGCTGCAAACTGCAAAAAATGCTCAATTTTGAATTAAATAAATCTGATTGGTTGAAAAATAAAACTTGGTTCATGGTTTTTCAGGGAGGAGTTGGTGTTGGGCCCTGAGTCTAGACAAGTTGAGTACCACTGGTCTTGACCCCTCTCAGGGACCGTCTGCAAATTGCAACACCGGAAAAAAAAGATGTTAAAAAAATATTAAATTATTCATCCTGGAAAGGTGAATTAATTGTAAATAAAATCACTGTATACATATATGATCTCATGTTGTTTATACTACACTTCTTAATTCGAAAAATATGCTTTACCAAAACTCATTTTGAGTAATTTTTAATAGAAATAATTTTCAATAAATCCCATTTATAAGCTGTAGAGTGAAAAAGGTCATTGGGTCGGGGGTTATGTGATTCAGGCCTCGATGCCCTCTCCTCCTCTTTCCTGCTGCAGCTGAGAGTATGACTATGTTTAGGCACTTTGTCAGTGTTACAGCTGCAGAATGACAGATGTTTGAGGGTTCATGTCCAGACAGAAAAAATAACTCAGTCCCTTCTGATTTTGCAAAATATGTACATAAGAGTATGTGTGTTTGTCTTTTTGATCGTAAGTGATTTTGTTCAATTAGTGCACAATTATTGAGGGATCATGTTGACATGCTTTTATTCTCTCTATCCAGACAGGAAGCTGCAGATGACGAACAGGAGAAGAGAGAGAGAGAGAGAGAGAGAGAGAGAGAGAGAGAGAGAGACAGACAGACAGACAGAGAGAGAGAGAGAGAGAGAGAGAGAGTGAGAGAGAGAGAGAGAGAGAGAGAGGGATCAGCAGAGGACGAGATAGAAACCTTGCAGACACTACTGATTAAACTGAAATGTGTGAGATTGTTGGAAATCATTTTGTTATATAATAACAAACTAATGGTAGAAAGATGCATTTTACTTTTTATAATAATCTAATCATAACATTTTTAATAGTGTGAGAACAGGAAGTTCTTAAGTGTTTAAAAACAAGTATTCCCTAAATATGTTTGTTGTTTAACAATGTGGTCTCAAGTACTGTAGGTGTTATTACCTATATTCACCACAAGATGGAGTTTACTACTTTGTGAGTCCTTCTGTGTTTGTTTCTGCATTGATTTGGATGTAAATAAGGAGACCACTCTGCATACAATATCAAAAAAAAGCCCCACAAAGTCTTCAGACCAACCACATCGTACTAAGCTAGATTTAATAAAAAATAAACAAATAGTTTGACACAGTGACAGTTGATAAGAGGTAAACAGTGCAGAATTACATCGCAAAAAACTGAATCTGAAAATGTGAATTAATAATAATAATAATAATAAATTGTATTTACAAGTGCCTTTCAAGACACACAAGGACACTGTATAACAATCAACATTTAGAAACAACGATGGATAAAAACAGCATACAAAAAATAAATGAAATGTAGGACAGTGTAATTACAGTTAAAATGTCAGAGTGAGATCTTGAACAGATGGGTTTTGAGTCTGGATTTGAAGATGGGGAGAGAGTCAATGTTGCGAATGTCAGGTGGCAGAGAGTTCCAGAGCAGCTGAAAGCTCTGCCCCCCATGGTGCTGAGGCGGGCAGAGGGCACGGTGAGGTGGATGGAGGAGGAGGATCTGAGGGAGTGGGCTGAAGTGGCAATGTGAAGGAGGTCAGACAGATATGGAGGGGCGAGGTTGTGGATGGCCTTGAAGTTGTACAGGAGGAGTTTGAAGACGACTCTTTGCTTCACCGGGAGCCAGTGGAGTTGCTGTAGGATGGGGGTGATGTGATGGTATGAGGGGGTTTTGGTGACAATACGGGCAGCAGAGTTTTGAACCAATTGGAGCTTATGGAGGGACTTATGAGGGAGGCCGAAGAGGAGAGAATTACAATAATCAATACGGGAGGTGACGAGGCTGTGGACAAGGATGGAGGCAGTATGGGGGGTGAGGGAGGGGCGGAGATGAGCGTCCATGTAATACATCACACTAATGGTCACCAAAATGCACAGAAATGACATCATCAGACAATAATGTTGATTGAGAGAAGTTGTAAAGTGAATTTGAGGTACATATTTCATGCTCACTGTTAAGTGTGACCTCAGCTCAGTCACTGAATTTTAAAAAAGTCTGCCATGTTGGTGGATGCACAGGTTGGCATTTTGATAAAACTTAGATGAAAAACATCTAAAAATAATTCCACATCTCACTGTTTTCTTTGTGATTGATTTGACAATTTCAAAATCCAAAAGTCTTCAAAAATCCTCTTCTAATGATTTGTTGAAAAAGGTAAATAAGCTGCTCAGCGCTCCATCATTCAGTTCCTCTTCTCTGCTGAGTCGCCTAATGTCGACTGTTTTCTGTTTCAGCTCATCTCCCTTCTCTTCTTTACTCAAAGCTTCTTCCTCATGTGGAGTCCAATCACATGTTTTGGGTTAATATTTCTCTTCTTAAGTTTCTTCTTCAGACTCCATACTAACATCTCCCTCTTCCTCATCCAGGTACCGTTTTAACCTTTGGAGATAAGCCTCTTGTGTTTGTTGTGGTTTGATCCTCCATGTGACATGTTGAGGTTCATCAGTCTCTCCATCCTCCTCTTCCTGCAGTTCCTCTTGACCCTCAGCTCCTCCCTCTCTGAATCCTGTTTGTATATTTTCTTTCTTCCTTCGAGTTTCAATTTCAGCTCCTTCATCAGTTTTGGACCCCTCATCCCTTCTTTCTCTACCCTCTACTTTTACCTGCTCTTTGACTCCTCCAGCTGGTTTATTAGTTGATTTTAAGCGTTCAGCTGCTCGTTTCTTCTTTTCTTCTCTTTCCCTACGATGTTTGCTTTGTGTTTCCATGACCTTTTTTTGATTTTCATTACTGTCCGCTCCTTTGTAAATGTCCCCTGCCTTCTCTTCTGTTGTTTTAGTGAGGGTACTTTGATTTTCTTCTTGATTACTTTCTCCTCTATCCTCAGGTTCTGTCTGAATCCTCTCCTGTTTCCTGTCTTCTAAAAGAGGCTGGTCCTGAATTCCCCTTCGTTGGTTGAGCATGTCATCCTCAGGTTTTCTCTTTTTCATTGAATCGTCTTTAACTGGTTTCACTGTGTTCTGTTCTCCATCATTTGTTTCTCGTCTTTGTCCCTGTTCCTGCTCTTGGTTTGTTTCTTCTTCTTGAACTGAAGTAAGTTGAAGTCTTTCTTCTACAACCTGAAATCCTGTTTTATCAGTTTTAGATGTGACTGGTTTTTCTTCCTCAGAGTGTTTCCCAGTTTTTGTCCCTTTCTGGACTTTGTCACTCGCTGCCTCTTGCTTTGTGCCTTTCTGGACTTTGTCACTCGCTGCCTCTTGCTTTGTCCCTTTCTGGACTTCGTCACTCGTTGCATCTTGCATCTGAGCTGAATCGTCTCTAACTGGTTTCATTGTCTCCTCTTCACTCTCGTCTCCATCATTTGTTTCTCGTCTTTGTCCCTGTTCCTGCTCTTGGTTTGTTTCTTCTTCTTTTAGAATCACATGTAGATCTGTTTCCTTCATTTCATGTTCTCCTGCTGCAGAGACGATGTCTTTTACTGGTTCTGTCACAAGCTCATCTTCAGTCTCACTCTTTTCTCCTATTTTGTCCACATTGTTCTCTTCTTTTTTAACTGAAATGAGTGGAAGGTTTTCTTCTTTTTCATTCACAACTTGAAATCCTGTTTTATCAGTTTTAGATGTGACTAGCTTTTCTTCCTCAGAGTGTTCACTTCCATCCTCACGTCTCCTCTTCTTGTTTTCTGTGACGACACAAAAGATGGAGAAACTGGTGAAGTTTGTGAATAAAAGCTGGCAAATGAAACTAAAACTAAATGCTAATCACTTCTTGAACTCTAGTCTCATCAATACATCATCAAACGTCTGCATGACTTCATAAAATCTTTAAGAGTCTTACTATCAGAGGACTGACAGTTTGTCACTTACTGGATTTCTTTTGTCTCCGTCTCCACACAACAAAGATGATCACAGGAATGAACAGCAAAGCAGCACAGCCAATCACAGCACCGATAACAACATGAGTACCAGGAGGACTGGGAGGACTGGGAGGAACGGGAGTACTAGGAGGACTGGGAGTAGGGACCACAAAGAAATGATCTGAAATAGAAGAAAATATTGTTTGTATTTACTGTTTATCTTAATAATTACATCATTAAATAATGAATGACTTATATTTACCTGGAATAGTGAGGTGCTTCTCTCTGGTCTGGTTGATCTTCCTCTGTGTGACTCTACAGGTGAACTTCCTCCCATGTCTCTTCTCCACAGTCACTCTGCTGCTGACAGTGTAGAGACCATCAGGACCTCTGACTGTCTCAGTGGGTTCAGCAGAGAGGAGGTTTCCCTCGCCGTCCAGCCAAAACATCTCTGGCTCTGGATACCAGTCTGCAGACTCACACTCTAACAACACTCCATTGTTGTTTTTGATCATCTGAACAACAGGTGAGGAGACAGAACCTATAGAGGAGAGAATTCTTACATCAGATATGTGGCGTTGAAGTCTGATATGTCATCAGGAACGCCCCTCTGAAGTCAGGATTCCGACCTGGAAACTCGGAGAACCTTCAGTAGCTCAAGTTAAATCCAACTTGGCTGCTACGTGCATCAACAGTAACATTTAAGCTGTTTAAGCTTTGTTGGAGCCAAATGATGCGTTTGTTTTGTGTCATGCTATTTTCCTTGTGGTTGTGTGTGTTGGCCCTCTGCTGGGCACTATGCGTAGCCTGGGCGGATGCTGTGGTTAAAGCAACGCTCCAGGTGAGGTGGGACAGGTGATTGAATGGAGGCAAACAGTTTTTCTGCCGTGTCAGCCTGTCGGAGTTAAACGCATCCAACACAGATTTGTTTGTTTTATTTATAGACGTA
The DNA here is from genome assembly GCF_963584025.1 of Labrus mixtus. NCBI lineage: Eukaryota > Metazoa > Chordata > Actinopteri > Labriformes > Labridae > Labrus > Labrus mixtus. The sequence goes on from NC_083616.1 coordinate 27,244,554, forward strand.
GTGGTTCGTCATATTTTCCTTTATTGATAAGAAGTATTTAAAAATAAATGGATTGAAAAATCCAAATCACAACATCAATGGACTGTGTTCATTTCAAGCTTCCACATTCATCCCTCAAGTGACTTTTCTAAACAATATTGGGTTTGTTAAAATTGGTCACTACAAGCTTTTTGAGTAATTTAGTCAATCACACTGATTGTATTGTGAACATGTTGTCATGTTGTTTCTGTGTGCAAACTATCACGTCGTGTGTCGTTATCGTCTGGACAGATAAACACTTTGAAAGCACCAATGAAAGATTTGAATGCACATATTCTTTCTAACATATTCCTCTCTCATCAGCAACAAATCCATGACCGCTGCATGAACATTTATTAAATAATCATAAAAACATGTCCTCTTACCTACAACAAGCTGAACAGTGGAGGTTTTTGACAATGCAGGCATGAAGCATTTGTATCCTCCCTCATCAGAGACTTTAACTTTGGAGAGTTTCAGTGAGATGTTTCCCTTCTCCAGCTCATCGATGAACACTGATGTTCTTCCACTGAAGGACGGATGTTTTTTAGTCTCCAGTTCTTCGCCTTGACGCCACAAGAGGACAAATCTGGGGTTCAGGTCAGGTCTCGCCCACTCCACAGTCATGTCAAAAGCATTCATGACGGGGTCCAGGTGACATGGCAGAATAACGTCTTCACCCACCAATGAAACTACTGGCTGAGATGGAACGATCACCTCAGACTGAGCTGCAAACAAACAGGGATTCATTTTTTATTCCTACAGCTCAGCAAATGTGAGCCATATGATGTCATTAGAAGGACAAACTTAAACTTCAGTAATTTAACTAACTCTTCATGTCAACATGAACCACACTGTTTGTAATGTCAACTTACCTCTACATGAGTTCATCAGGGCGAGGAAGACAACAGTGTAGATCACCAGGTCAGTGAAGGCACCATGCTGATAGTGAAGGGACCGTCTGTTGGAAACGTGAATCATCCTGGAGCTGTGAAAAGTAAAATAAAGCATGATAAAACATTAAAAAAGACCATACTGAGGAGCAATTAAAAAGCCTCTTGCAGGTCAGAGACCACAGTTAATCAAACTGTAGGTAAATAAATGAACGTCAGTATGTGGTGATGGTGACCTCAAAGCCCTCAAGTTAATTTATTAGAATGGTTTATAAACATGATTTTGAAGGGTTGACTTGTTTAGGTTGTCAGAACAGAAATCTGTTTCTGAGACTCCACATGTGTTTTAATAATCTTTCTGAAAATCTGTGATGTGATACGACCTCGTGCGCAATACTTACCTCTGTGAATTTCTACATTTTCTTAATGAATAATAAATAAGAACATTTGAATTAGTCTTGTTGCACTTGTAAAAAGTTTGTTCAAACCAGCTTTAGAAAATAATTCCACTTGCACTAATCTGAATCAATAACCCTTAATTAGCTACTAGTGAGTATTTTTAACTGCTCAGTTTGTAAGAAGTTGTTTATAATTCATATTAGTGGAACAAATAAACTGGACACTGAGCGTACATTCAATTAAATATCATCAACAGACACATTTCTGCAGTTTAGCTGCAGAACAGCTCAGAGAAGCAAAAAAAATGGGGTAAACATCCACTGCACTCACTGAAGGTCTTTGTGCTATTTCTTCTTTTTAGTTACTAACAAGAACACATGCAGTGACCATTGCTTCATATATTAAAGGGGACATAGTGTGAAAAATCCACTTTGACAGTATTTGTGGACATTTATTTGAGTAACCTGAGCAGTGTTTCCCCTACCATTATATTAGGGGGCGGCCCGCCCCCCCCCCCCTGAAGGTTTTTTTTTTTTTTTCAAGATTCATTTTTGGGCTTTTTGTGCCTTTATTATAGTGATAGGATAGCGGATAGAGTCGGAAATCAGGGAAAGAAGTCATTTAAGGATATCTTTCCGATAGAAAAGGACAGCTGTCATTAAAAGTAACGCATGAACACCAAGATTCCTTCAAGTGTTTGTGTCGTCGTGTCGTTGTGTCGGCATGTCCCCACCCCCCCAACGCTGTAAACCTAGGGGAAACGCTGCTGAGTGTCCACAAAATGTGAAATAAATCCATCCAGTCCTTTGTTTGTGGTCTTACAACACAGAGATAAATGCTCTGTTTCAAATGTGCTCTCCTTGTGATGTCACAGTGAGATTCTGGTAAAAAAAAAAATCCCCTCTCCTCCCCTGATATCTCCACCCATGGACTCCACCCCCACCCTAGAGCAAAACTTTTGGGGGTGGGGGGGGTGCTCCATGCAACCAGAGCCGCTGTATTATAAGGCTCTGTGTTCAACATAGCAAAATTGCCAAAGAAAATCCCTCTTGAATCCTGCGGAGTGTTAAGACAGCACAAGAGAGCAGAATCACATGAGCTTCAGAGTAAGAGAGAGAGAGAGAGAGAGAGAGAGAGAGAGAGTGAGAGAGAGGGAGAGGGAGGGGGAGCGATAAGTTCTGCTGTCCGTACATGCATCAAAACTGAAGCTTCTCCTGGTTCCGTTTTTAAAATGTTAATGTACAGCTGCTTGCTGCCAATTGTGCTGAACTCCAATAAACAACAGAATATCTGTTAATGTAGGTCTACAGCTGCTTGCTGATGTTTCAGTACAAAACTATAACGGAATATCGAGTGGAACTTTTCTAAACGTGAGGCGTACTCCTGTTGTTGTTTATGTCTGTGTACGTTCGAGCATAAATTGAGCAGATTAAAATTGTGTGTTGCAAAATTAATTTAGAGGGAAAACACATTTGATATAAATACAACCCAATAGATACGAGACAGATAAGATAAGAGTATGATAAAAAAAAAAAAATGTTATTTTATGCTGAACGGGTGTTTTTTTTATATTGTGGAGATTTCTTTGCGTACCACCGGTGGTACGGGTACCATAGTTTGAGAACCACTGATTTAACGCTCAAAACAGAGCGTTCTGAGAGAGCTGGTTTATACAGGGTCACAAACCTCCTCTGGTGATTGATTCATGTTACATTTTGACCAAAGAACAGCACAGATGTTTCATTTAGACCACAGGGGGACTGTTTGAAAAGGTGGAGAAGGGGGATGATATGTCCTCTTTAAACACAAGCTAGATGCCATGCATTCATGTTTCTAGCTGTGGCTAATTTGAAACCCCTGTCCCTTTCTAAGTTTTGAGATAAATCCTCAGGAGGTGTGAGCATGAATGTCTGTATGACCCTCTCTGTATAATTATTAACAAGTCCTTCTGTGTCCTTCACTCTGCACGTTTTAAACAAACAGTTTAGTTTCACTTTCATTT